>NC_061534.1:11395000-11402500 GCF_022379125.1 Scophthalmus maximus
GAGCGATGGTTACCGGGGTTACGGCTGTGGCCCAGAAAACTGTGGAGGGAGCAGGCAACATTGTCGCTGCCACAGGATTGGTCAAGAAGGATCCAGCCAAACAAGTAAGAAACATACGCTTGATTTTAAGTCGAGTTGAAAATGTTTCAAATGTATCTTTGATGTGTGTTTTGACTTGACTTACATTTTTGGTTTTAATTAGGGAATTAAAGAGGCAATTTTCCTGCTGTGATAGCACCCCCTAGTGTTCGCCAGTGGGTTAGGGGGACAACGTGTACTGATATTTTGATTGGTGCGATATCTTTGTCAGCAGGCACTAAAAATAGCTCAGAATCAAGTGGCAACCATCCAATTGGTTTGTAAAATGTAATTTTGAAAGAATTGGGTCTTCTCAAATCTTGAGCACTGTGAGGGGGCAGATGTCTTGAGGTTACCCACATTATATCGTATCGACATTCGTAAGCTGTACAGGACAATGGTGGCGTGTGGCGTGTCATTAAACCGGCCTTGTCGATAATTACGTCTTGGTTTTTCCGACTTACGATCTAAATGCGTTCCAGTTGAACTGCTCGGGAAAACATGGATGTCCGCAGGAAACTCATGTTTGTTTGGCGAGCGGCAAGCCTCTGAACATCAGAAGCATACGTACTGATGACCTCCATGAGCTACCACAGCACCATCAGTGACACGGCAAAAAAAATCTATGCCTTGCTCATTCCAATAATATACCACAGAGCTCAAAATTGTGTATGATAAGCAGGTCGTTAGTTACAATATAATGTAGGACCACACTTTACGCCGCCATATTGCTGTGACGTCAATTCTACCGACTCGGTCTACTCTACATGGATCTTGCCTCTTGAGTTTCCGAAATGGAATCCCGACTTGAATGGCCGTTCCATTGCACTTTTTTCCCCAGAGTTCCAGGTACAATGGAACGCAGCATAACGCCGACCCCTCAGATATCAACTGTTGCCATGGGAACACCCACCCAGAGGTTCGATTGAAAAGACAATTTCCCCACAAATACCGTGTCCATAAAACAGTTCCCTCCGTGCTTGAAAAATGGGGAAGAAATGATCCACTAACACTGCTGTATCATTATATTTCCCCATTTCATTTCCCTAAAGTGTCAAGAATTCTAATTTCAGTTTGACTTTCATGTTATATGACTAAAACACGAGCGACGCAAAAACTTCTTCACCGGCAAACGATACCCACACATAAATGCACTGTTAGAGATGGTTGTTTACTGCACAGCACATCAATCCATTTCATGCCATCCGGCTGCAGGCTCTAAGTCTTCACCGTGTCAAAATGGCCTCCTGACCTTGAGTCCTTTGTCATCACTTCTCATTTCTGCTGGGTGTCTCTCTTCTCTGGAAGACATTATAGATTGTTAGCTTTTCACTGCATTGTTCATCTGTCAGTCTGGCCTTCGAGGAGGAGCAACGCTTCTTACAGTAGCAAACAAATTACCAATGCAGCACATACACACAAATATGAAAATATATCGTTTTTGTATTTTACATTTAGCATGACAGTAAAATAATTGCTATCAATCAAAGAATTTCACATGTTAATCACACATGAAGTGTGTATCCACATGTCAAATAATTGGAACATGTGGTTTTTAGATATTTTCACATGTGGGTTCTGAGACATTCTGAGCATTTTTTTTTAAAGACAATGTGTCCTGGTGTGCATGCAAGCACAATTCTTTCTTTGTTTACAAGAAAACCTTTTAGGGCGCCTTCAATAACAACTTGCAACATGTACATTACAAGATCCTCTCTTGAAATCGCCTGCATTTCCCCTTTAATTTACACCAGCGTCTTTGACGTTCAGAAACTCTTCAGCTTTCGAATGAGAACAAAATTCAGAATAGGAACAGATGGATCTTGCTTGTTCGTATTTAAACCGTAGCAGTTACACCTATGCAGACTTGCACTGCTTTATATGCGGATGAATAGAATTGAAAACGTAATTTGATTTCCTGTTATCACCCTCTGCTCTCATAACATGGCTGCGAGTAGCAGGAAATAAGTTAATCAAAGATTTCCTTTGGCGATGCAAACGCTTTGTCGACGGTTTTGTTGTGATGCTCAGTCTCCCGTCCCTTAATTAGCAGTGAAGCACAGGGGAATCCAAAACAACAATTTAGACATCAACCTGCAGCGCACACACAAGCACACGCACACACACGTCTTCAGCTCAGTTTTAATTGGCTGTGATGAGTGAAAAATACCCCATGAAGAGACAAGGCACCAAAGAAGTGATATTTCCCACAAACAACCAGGCATACCCTTTCGCAGTAGTTGTGTTGTTCTCGGTGAGAATCCCTGACAAGCCAAACTGGCAGGCAGAGCAGGCAGACAGATGGACAAACAGACAGAGTTCACTGACCGATGGGAAGATGATGGAATGACTGATAGAAATATAAACACAGAGATTTAAAAAAAAATGAAGAAGAAAATCCTGGTGCTCCCAGCGCGAGATTGACACGCAGACAGCAGCAGATTGACCTCATTTAACCATCGTTTCCAGGCGGCACAGTCATTAAACATCATCAATATTGATTTCATTTAAAAATTGATGGCAGGTTGAGAGAGCCAATCAAAGATTGTCTCCAGAGTCTGACACACACACACAAACGGTAGGATGGCGAGTCTCGATTAATCTCCTCATCTGGTTGTTTCACTTATTCATCAGCTGCTGGTGACTCGCACCCAGAGACACAGAAGACAGAAAAGGTAGAGGGAGGGGGAAACGAAAAGAGGAAAGTGGTCTCATCAAACACGTCTTATTAATAAGCTCTTTTCAGCAACATGCAATAAAAGAGGCTGCTGCATTTCACGTCCCCAGGATGTGATTTCAGCTTGAAAATTGCTCCGTAACAACACAGGCGTTGTTGGTGAGGTATTACTTCGATTTTTTTTTAATTTTTTTTTTTGCTTTGAAAGATTGTGGTTTACACAGACATCTCAGGTTGGATTTGAAAAATGATAGAACAAATCTTAAGATTTGGCCAAAGTTTAATCTGACCACAGTAAAAAAAATTGTGGCATTTACTGGCATCTGAGTGTGTGTGTGTGTGTGTGTGTTGGCGTGTGTCTTTACATGAGCACACGTCTGGAACAGAGGCCTGACGGGAGGCGTCAGGTGCGCAAGACACAACAACTGGTTTAAGGTTATGTCAGCCACACACACACATCAGCGCACTGTCACCGCCCGCCATTAAGGAAGGTCAGTTCCTCTTTTGTACAAGACAGGAGAGACGTCATCGCAGCGCACCACCCCAACCCCCCCCCCCCCCCCCCTCCTTCATTAGCGCCTATGCCTCATTCTCAGCAGCCCACTCACTAGAAAATGAACAACAATCATAATAATTGTTCTGAAATGAAGTGCGAGCGCCTTTTAATGTATCGGGGGACGAAGCATTACGTCTCCTCCTGTGGATTCATCACAAGTTGTTCCTCCGCACACTTTCCTATAAGCCCCGACAAATGGCTGTGCCGGAACCAGCAAATCCAGGAACTACTAAATATTATGTTTACGATCATGTATGACAAGGAAACCACTTAAAACCAATTCTGCATTACAGATACTGTACATTCTTTCCCCCCCCCCTTTTACCAGAGTGATGAAGCCTTGGCAGAGCAGAATATGGCAGAGTCACCAGTTGATACCGACCCCGCTGATGCTACAGAGGTAAGACAACGGGCTGACAGTAAGATGAAGGCTGCAGGAACAGTTGATAGAAAGACATGCTGAGTGTGACGTGTGTGATGATGTGAAATATATTTCGCGTTGTGTTTACCGGAGAACGTTAAGGATGGTGAGTGAACAGCCCACCTCTTGTCCCTCTTCTCTCTCAGGAGGACAGCGATGACTAAACTGACCGAGAGCCTCGCAAAACAAAGATCAACGACCGAAAACATTCCATGTCGCTCTGCCAAGTCCCGTCGTGCCTCGTTTTGGTCCTTTATGGAGTCTGTGCCCAACGTCTGTGTGTGTGTGTGTGTTGTTATGTACTGTATGTCTGTACAGTAGTATATGTGTAAAGAGAGTGTGTATGTGTGAATGTGAGTGTGTGTGTGTGTATGTGTGTGTGTGTGTGCGCGCCTTTTGCACATCAGTCCTGAAAGGGACCTCAGGTGTGTGTCGTCTGTGACCAGCTGTCTTTTACAGTGAATCCCTCCCACTGTGAAGGCCACCTGGTCAGTGTGTGTGTGTGTGTGTGTGTGTATCTCGTCAATAACTCAAACATGGAAATATACCACAAAGTACCACTTCAAGCACCTAAGTGTCTCTATATGAATCTACAATTTACAGTGATCTGGTTGAAACGAAAGCATAACGATATTCTCTATTTTTGTCTGTATCCCGTCTCGATAAAGTGCTGAGCTATTTGTGCATTCATACTTTTTAAGTTATTGCTGCTATGACAGATATATATATGTCATACTGAATGGACTTTTGAAAACCAAGAGCATGTGAACTACTGTTCTGATGGATCGCTGTGATATGAATTTATTTGGATTTAAATGTTGAATAAAATGTGTGACACGTGGAAGGTTTTTGCTCATTTATCTGTATGTTAACATGTGGGTCAGTAATTATTTTCATCCATATCGAAAGGGGTCACTGTGAGGGACTATACAAACACAATGGTACGATATAAATATGTAATCATTTGTTTAGGATGTCAATGCATTGCAGAGGTCAAATAAAGTATCATAAACTAAGTGTCACAAACATACTCTGCTCTGTAACTGGGGCGTAACTGCTGCTACGTGGTAACGGAGACTTGCAATTCATTCATTTTTAAGGTTCACACAGGGCAGATCACCAGTGCATTATGAAATATCTGCTTCAACAGACACAGCCATTAATATTAGTGTAAAATATAAATTCATGAATCACTGTCACTATGCATGTTCTCTGAACATGGGGGGATAGAGGAATAATGTGCCAATCATCAATACCTGTGTGTAGTGATGTTGTCCAATAGCAAGCAAAGGTATCGGGATGATTTAGAAATAAATTCTAATTTATTTCGAAATATTATTTGTGTGTGTGTGGTTTTTTTCTTACACTGTCAAACATTTCGAGCAATTCCCCCTGTTAAAGTCACCTAACCGTCCCATTATTATCTCATGAGACAGTAGAACAAAAATACTGTTAGTCAATACCCTGACAACAGCACCAATAACGTATATGTAAGAGAGAGAGTGTGTGTGTGTGTGTAAGCATGCATAAGTGTCATCCTGTTTTGAAACAGTCATCTGGGAAACAACAGGGAACATGAGCTCATGAACCAACAGCAAGTTGCTGTTTTGAGGATTTCATTATCTTCCAATGACTTTTTCTTTTATCAATACAAGTATTAATAGTTAAATTGTAGTGCTGTTTTTGGTACATTTTCATCTTAAGAAGAAAAAGCATCTGCTTTAAAGGGAGTAATAATTGTGCCTGTAGCTGCTGAACCAACCAGTGTATTATTATTATTATTATTATAATAAAGCAAGTTGGCCTTGACTATGTGCTGCACCCAGCGACAGGCTCTCCAGTGTGATAAGAGGAGGAGGAGGAGACAGTCTGACAGACACGCAGTTGGTCCTTGAAACAAATTATTTTCCGCTGAGAGACTCAGAGACCTTCTCCATTAACACCACAACCACCACATCTTCCTGAGACATTTAATAATAATCATAATATAAAAATAATAATCATATTTTTCAACTACTGTGTGTGAAGCATCCTGGTGTAATTTTAGCATCGGTCCTCCGCTCTACTGGAGCTTTCCTGTCACGACACGGTCCAATAACATGTACAGCACTTCACCTCTGATCATCTGCCATGATCTTATACATAATATTAGAAACTAATTGCACACTTGCACTAATATTATGTACATTCTTTATATTAACATTCCTGATATTTGTATAGTTATAGTCCCCTAGTTTGAATTTCTTATATTTTTCATATTTGTATAGTGTGGGTGAGGTGTGGCTGATATTTTCCCAGTTTGGGGTCAATAAAGTCCACCCATCCATCATCCATCTATATGGATCTGGTATCACTGTTGACATGTTTTCCAAAATGACACATGACCATAACCAGCTCTGAGAGCTCAACGATCATTTTACAATAATAAAGTGGACCTGTGCATGTGGAGTAGATCTGCAGAGACACACTGGTATATATGTCAACAAGAAATAATGCAGGAGTTGAATATAAGCTTTGCAGGATGCACAAAGCAAATATATTAGATATATTTAATATCTGATAATATTTAAAGTTTTGTGCATGTGAAGTCCTAATGTCTTCCTTGCTATATCAATTCAACATTGAACAGTTCACACACACGAGAGTAACCCAGACCTTCCTTTACTCAGCTTGACGGAAAAAAAAGATGCACCATTACCAAACAGAAGGCACCATTAAAAGATAAAGATATTTATTTTTCCTGTGCAGCACATTGTTGTGATGGATTATGGTGGGAAAAAAAGGGCGAATGGACCAAATATTCACTGTTTTGTTGATTGATACTGACAACTGTATTCACAATCACATCAAATGCCTTCTACAGAATATTGTAGTCACAAGAAGTGGAATTTTTCCCCATGATAAAAAAAAAATAAAAGGATGTATACAGTTCCAAGTTTAGGTTGTAATGGACAGGGGAAGTCCACACAAACCGGAAGAGACGGTGGAGACTGAAATTCTACACTTCACCTCCTGTTCTTCCTCCTTTTCAGGGCCTTCCACTCTCCCTCCTGAGTGGCCAAGCTGCCAAACAGCTCCTTCACCTTCCTCTTTCTCTCCGAGTCTCTGGAAAACACAATGTAGAAAAAGGTTAGAGGCTTTGACCAGAAACCGTTAGCTTACGACTAGACGTTTCTCCTTTATCCGCACCTGTTCATGACTTCATTCAGCTTCTCTCTGGCCAGGAAGCGCGAGTCCTTCCTGATCTCTCTCAAAGCGCCTTTGAACTCCTTCTTGTATTTGTGATTCAATCGCTCCTTCTCTCGCTCGTCTTTGGTGCTGCCTCGCTTCTTTCCATAGTCCAACCTGACAAAAAAACAAAATTCCTAGTGAGATATTTAAAAACAGATGCACCACAATGCGTGTGTTAAATCCATTGCGTCTGGATGGGGACTTAGCTAAAAACATATGACTGCTTACACTTCAACAATCTTGGGTGTGAGCAGCTTCAGGGGAATAGGTTTCTTCTTCTCAAACACCAGTGGAGTGTTGGTCACAGGGGCAGCGCTGATGACCTCCAGGATCGTACTGTGGAGCTCCTGCAACGACAACAGCAAACATTTGTAGAAACCTAAAATAGGACACCACTTACAACGAGAGAGAACGTTATGAACTGTTAAGGACAGAGAGGGCAAGACGGACTTCGCCATCTACGGCACCAACCTGTAAAGGCTCTGGTAACGTTTGGACTTGAAGATATTTGGAAAGCAGCGTTCTGATTGGCTGGAA